>NC_056746.1:302823302-302845802 GCF_019279795.1 Protopterus annectens | reverse complement strand
CTTGCACTGTCTTAGAGGAAAATAAGTAAAAGGCATTATAAAACAACTATTTCCTTTATTCTAAGCATTGTGACAGTGAGAGTTGCATGTTTGGCTAACAGAGGTTTGAAGATACATGGAGATTTTTGCTTTTCTGATTATAGTATTGGTTTGCATTTCAAAAGAAAGTTGCACAAGGCACAGTGCACTGAAGGAAGACTTTGGAGAACTGATGGTGGATGTAATTCCAAGAAGTACTACAAGTCAGGTACAAACAATAATTTATTCAACATAGGGTAATTTCAGACTCCACATCACACAACAGATTCCAGACCACAATGGGTGTGACCAATAACAACAAAATGTGACAGAGGAGTACACCAACACTTTGATGGAAGCACTCGGCATTAGCCATAGTGCTATCATTATTACCTACCAATTTCAGAAGAAATATAGCACATCCCTGTGGATTCTGCAGAAAACACACAAAAATGCAAGCTGCAGTAAACGCACTTCAGCAGGCCAGGGTTCTACAAGCTAAATTGGAGGAGAGCTTGCAAATGCCTCCTTGAAAACAGCTAGCATGGTGCTGAGCCAGGCTCCAGTTACCTGGACGTAACTGACAGGTATGCATTAGATGAAGAGCTGTTACAGGTTATGTGTAGGATATGCATACCCCACATGTCCTCATACAGTCTACAGGGTAACCCTGCACCTGATTCCAGGTATAATAGCTGTTCCATACTGGGGCAGTTCATTGGATGTATATATCACAAAGTAGATTAGTTCATCCACTTCCCAGAAACATATGAGAAGCACCAGAGTGCCATGGAACAGTCCTACATCACTGCATCCATATGCCAATAAAAGCCCAGCATCAGATGATGCTGAAGAATACATCAATAGAAAGGGATGGTCATTGTTCAGTTGTCAGGTGGTATTCTCTGCAGATGGCCTCATTATTAATTTGATGGCAACACACCCTGGTACTATGCATGATGCATCCACTTTCCAACAGGTTGATATCCCTAAGAGAATCCTACTTGGTAAGTATATGTCCACACATATAATATACTCTGAACAAAGATATGTTAACTGTAAGCAATGTGACTAATTGTGTGTATGCCTTTTCAAAGAGTTGACTGTGGTCATTCACTGGAACCCTGACTTTTGGCTCCGTGCAGAGTCCTATGCATTTAACAGAGTGCACACCATATCATGAAATGCCATTTACGGAGTATTTTGCATGTTGAAATCACAATTCAGATGTCTGAACACATCCAGAGGCACTGCAATACATAGTCAAAAAGGCTTCCTACATGATCACTGTTCATGCCGTGTTGCACAATATGTTAATAACTAAACATAATGGCCTGCCAGCCCTAGGTGTGGGTACCCTACCCCAAGAACCCCAGTTATCTGACATGGAGCTATCACAGCATTCACAGCATGATGATGAGGATACATGGACAAGAACATCCAGGTATGGGTGACAGAAGCTGCTGATGTATATGGTAGTTCAAGCAACATGACAGCATCTGTCTCAGAACTTTGAGTCATGACAAGTCACTGCAGGTAAATTAGTGATGTTTACCTAGTGATGCCCCATCACAGCATCATGGCTGAAAGCTACAGAAATATATCCGGTAGTTGTCCATAAAAAACATCATGCATATCACAATAATATGTGATATGAAACTGATTGTACACTTGTGTGCACAAAATAAATAAACATGCGTGAACAAGTAATTGTAAATGGAGTACTGCAGGCAAGATACACTGCCAATGGCAGCCATATCTGTATTTGTACAGCATGCATGTTGTGCGTTCAACAAAATGTGTCAATTGCCAGGGATGCCACCTGCACAGTTGTAATGAGTACGTGATTGTAGCACCATAATGTGAGTATGCCTATACCTGTCAGAGTATGCATAGAGGGGATGTAGAATAACTGAAAGAATTACACATGTGTGGTGTATGATACCACCAATATGCACTATGCACATCTCTCAGAAATGTGTTATACTGTAGGACATGAGGCGAAACAGCATACAACAGCTTCAATATTAACACTAGAGTAAGGTATGCCAGCCAAGCCACATGTCTAGCAAGAGACATACAAGTCTTACTGGCCATCACTGTCCTAGCCTGTAACACATTATTATACTACAGTATAACACACATATAGTCACAACAGCATGAATTATGCAGGTACAGGTATACTGCAATGTGTAATACTTTGATGAGAGGTACAAATCACCAGCCATGGGACACTTAGCAGTATAATCGCAATATGTATGGATGTATGTGTATAATATGGTATGCTTGTAAAGGCAGACATGATTATTACTGTAAATGACACATATAATGAAGGTGAACATGGAAACTGCAGTTGCAGGATGTGTCAAGCTAGATGCAGTAGCAGTACAACAATAAAATGCCAATTATAACACAGGTATGCCATCTGAAGTACAACTGTCCACACAATAATGACAGACAGTACTGGAATGTTCTAAAAAGAAAATATGACATTGACAGTACTATACATACATACATACAAATATTTCAGGCATGGGCATTAATACCCTTCTAGTGTGTCAATATACCAAAACAGTTGTTCCCATATTGGGTGTCCAGGCTGTTATTAAAAATCATTTGGTGAGCATAAAGCATCCTTCTTTTTTTTTCCTGTCTAATCTGTCCAGCATGTTTTGGGGCTAGTCAGTCACTCCAAAACTGCAAGTTAGGACAGGAAGATCAAATTGGTTTATAGCTTGAATTTTATTCCTAGATGTCAATACTGCTTTCAGGATTAATTTAAGTCTTCTAAAATATTCCTTAATACGTTTTATTTGCATTCATTTATGTGTTATTGTTGATCCTTCATCAATTCCCAAATATTTATACACTCCCTCTTAATCAAGTTCTTTTATATCACATTCTTGTCCCAGCTGATGTTTTCTTGGTGCTGCAGTTTTCCTGCTTTAAAGATTGCTTTTGCACATTTAGTTTTGACTACTTCAGTTGTGCTTTCAGTTCCTCATCTGATGAGCTATACAGTTTTAATCATTGACAAAGAGAAGATGAGAGGTCTTTACACTTTGTTGTTTTCTAGGAGCCAAATGATAGCCATGGCCTAATCTGTTAAGTAGAGAGCTTAAAGGGTTAGGGGACAAGACAGAATAGCAGCAGTGAAAGAGAGTCACCCTGGAATACCCCCCTTTGAATTTTTATCCCTGGAATAATAATTTGTCCTTTATCTTGGCTTAATTGCAAAGTGGTTTGCCATTGTTTCATGGTCATTGTAATGCAATTGATCAGTGTAGGGTGCGTTTTATATATTTTTAACCACACTTTTATCTATGAATATGGGATACTATCAAATGCTTTTTAGTAGTCAGTCCATGCCATAGTTAGATTCTTCCCCTTTTTACACTTCTCCATTATGACTTTATTTAACAGCAAATGATCCTTTGTTCCATATGACCTTCTTTTATTGCCCTTTCATTCTATTGTCATGATTGAATTTTCTTCTAAATGACTATAAACTTTGTCTGCATCAATTCTGGTGTATAGTTTATATGTCGTCTGAAGGCAAGTTATTGGTCTATAATTTTTAGAATAACTTGCAGGTTCACTCTTAAGAAGGAACATTGTTTTTTGTGTTGTTAACCAGGTTGGTATCTGTTTGGGGTGTGCATATAAATAGTTCTTACTCATGCTATGTTGTATGGGTTGGAGACGGTGGCATTGACAAAAAGGCAGGAATCAGAGCTGGAAGTGGCAGAGTTAAAGATTTTAAGATTTGCACTGGGTGTGACAAGGATGGACAGGATTAGGAATCAGTATATTAAAGGGTCAGCTCAGGTTGGACAGTTTGGAGACAAAGTCAAAGAGGCAAGATTGCATTGGTTTGGACATGTGCTGAGGAGGGATGATAGGTATATTGGGAAAAGGATGCTAAGGATGGAGCTGCCAGGTAAGAGGAAAAGAGGAAGGCCTAAGATAAGGTTTATGGATGTGGTGAGAGAGGACATGCAGGTGGTTGGTGTGACAGAACAATATGTAGAGGATAGGAAAAAATGGAAACAGATGATCTGCTGTGGCGACCCCTAATGGGAACAGCCGAAAGAGATGAAGATTAAATCTTTTTTTTTCTTTCCCGTGTCCATATTTCTTCTTCAGATGTCTCATGATCTTCCTGTTTCTTCTTACTTTAGGGACTCATTCCATCATGCTGTGATGTAACCTGTGTTAGACCTTCTACACCAAATCCTTCACTCTGCAGGCATTCCATGACTAAAGCTTCTATTTTTTTAACTTCTACTTTACTAATCTTCTTTTCTACATTTCCCCTTTGCCCAGTTACTGTATGATGTTTGCCATGTCCTGTTTGTAAGCCATGCAGCTACCCATAATATCAAGCATACATCGATACCTTGTTGTTCTAATATATTAATCAGAGTTTTATTTATAACCCTATCAAATGCTGAAGTTAAATATATAGCAATTCCATCACAGCACACATTTTCATTCATAGCTGTTATTATATTGTTATAGAACATCAGGTTACAAGTGGAAATAGATCTATTTTCACTGTATGCATGTTGATATATGGTTTCAAGTCCCAACCTTCTCCATTATGTTTCCACAACATGAAAGTAGACTTAAGGGTCTATATGACTCTGGGTTTGTCCTACTCCCCTTTCCCTTAAAGATGGGATTAATAAGTGCATGTCTCCAATCTTGAGGAATCTCCCCGTGTTTATATGGTCTAGTAAATGATAGATATAATGGTACTATAAGTTCTTGTTGAAGTGTTTTCAGGTCATTATTATTAATTCTATCTCCACCCTTGTGCTTTGTTTGGATCCAGTTTGCATAGTTCTTTTTTCAATACAATCTAATCTAATTTTGGTATCCTAGGTTACTTGGATGTCACTAGGACAATTTATCCTCCCCCTTCTGAAGCCAAACTTTTTTGCAGAAGATTTTTTAAATATATCTATAATCTGTTGTTTGAGAATAAATTTTAAAATCTACACTAAGTTTATCAATGTGTATGTCTTTACTGTTTCCACATCTTATGTATCTATAAAATGGTTTCCTGTTATGCTCAATATCTTTATATACATTTTCTTAATTTTTTTATTAATCTTGTCTCACACTATGCTTAATTTGTTTACTCAGCTTGTTTATTTCAGTTTTTAAAGTTATAGTTCAGCCTCTTTTCCATTTGTTATACTTTTAGTCTCTCACCTTAATCAAGGTATCATTCATATTTTATTTAACATTTGTTAATCGGGAAAGTGCATTGAAGTCACCCATTATCAACACCAATTCATGTTGTCCTGCTTTATCTAGTAGGTCCTGCAACTGCTGTCTGAATGCACTCTTTTCCTCACTATCACAACCCTGCTGCGGGGCATAGGCTGAGATTATGAATACTGTCCTATCATTACACTGGAGTCTGATTGCCATGAGTCTGTCATTAATTCTGATGATATCCCTCACTGACTTCTGAAGCCTCTGTCTCGCCTTCTAGCCTGTCCACCACCTGAGTAGTAGAGTCTGGATCCCAAGCCAAGTGGCTTTGTTGCACTGCCCTTCCATCTCGTCTCTTGGATACATAGGATGTCCAGCCTCCTCCATATCATCATGTCATCCACTTCTAAGCTGCGTCCTGTCAGTGAAGCTACATTAAGCGTAGCAATTCTTAGTTCATGTTTGGCAGGTTGGTTGGTTTTATGTCCAGCTTTCGCTCAACAGAGCTATCCCAGGTAACCCAGGCTGGGCAACTAGACACCGGCCAGCCAGTAGTCTATTGACCCAGGGCTGCTGGGCTTTTATGGTAGGCACACACTGGCCAATAGGGGCACATATACCCTTCCCACCATTAGCATGGGTCAGAGAGTAGGCCGGGTCCTCCACCCACTTATCACCTGTAACTACCCATGCCCATTTTTTGGCGACAGTCAACATGACCAAATCACCTAGAGCCATATTTTACACTGTCAAGTGGCTAGCCCTGCCACAGCATGCAGTTTGTGATCCATGTTCTCCTATCTTGAGGATACTGCGCACCACAATAGATGCCCAAAGCGGTTGGTCTTTTTACAACTCTTCCCCCCATTGGGCACCATGTAGAGTCTGTGCTGCTGCCCACAGCTCCATTCATTGGTGAGTTTGAGATGAAACACTCAGTATGTTTTTCGAACATAGGAGAAACCCCACAGAGACACAGAGAGAACATGCAAACTCCAAACAGGCATTAGTCAGAGGTCAGGATCAAACCTTGTACCTTGTGCATTGGAGGTGAAGACCTTAACCACTAAGCCATCTGGTCTTTCTCCCAGTTCTTGATATGAGGACTGCCTGGGTCCACATGGGTGGAGCAATAGGAATAAAGACGGAGAAGCCATTCTAGACTTCTGTCTGGCAAATGGCTTGATAGCAGCCAACACATGGTTCAGAAAGAGAGACAGTCACAAGATCACATACAAGAGTAGCCAACATGCAACTCAGGTAGACTTCCTCCTAGTAAGGAAAAGGCACTGGGGTAGAATCCATGATTGCAAAGTCATCCCTAGTGAAACAGTCATAGGTGAAAGCAAGAGAAGTTTGGCGGAAAGAATTAAGGAACATGTTAGGGACATAAAAAATAATTAGTCCTATAGTGGAACATTTTAACACAGTTCACAGAGGTGAATTTGATAGTTTACAAGTAACAGTATTAGAACATATTCCCGCATATTTTTTAAATGAAGATTCATTGAAATATTTATTAAGAAAAAAAGAATCAGTTTTCATTATGAAATACAATACTTTACAACCGAATGGATTAAATAAAGAATGTCACTGACAGAGCTTTATTTGATGTAATTTTATAATGATGTGTATTCTGCTTTAAAAAAGTTTAGGGTAGTTAATTGATTAATTAGTTTTCGAATGATTATAAAATAGCATGCTCAGAGTGAGCATTTTACTCTGTAAAGGCTGATGTGGCTGAGGCGCTAGGAGTTTTATTTGGATGAATATTGTGCTGTTTTTTACTGCTTCAACACTATGAAATTAAAACAGATTTTTATATGTATGCCAGAAGTGTTTATTGGTGGAACACAAATCTACTTTTACTTCTGTATTTTAGTGGAATTTTTTGACTTCTATTTGGAATGAGTGCTGCTGGCTTTTTGGTCGTGGTAATACAATTCTCTTCCTAAGTGGTTACAAAGTAATATGGCCAGAGACTCTTTTTCTTCCTTACCCTGTATTTTTCACGAAACGGGGTTGGATTTATCTAACAGAAATGAGGCTGTTAATTTTCCAAATCACGTGAAAACTTTGACTGTAATTAATGGTCGTGAGGAATCTAACAATCAAGAGAATGGTGGTGTAGTAGAGCAACATTTTAGTAATCGGAATAACATATATAAAAAATGGGAGGATTCTAGAGTACGTACAACTGCCAATCCGTTTGCATCAGTGGGTAAGCAGAATGAATTACTTACTTCTCCTGTAGCACAATAACTTTGTATACAGTTGGAGAAACTATTGTTTAAAGAAATGGCTACGTTCTACAATTTGAACAGTTTACAAAGATATCAGGAATTACAAATTACGCCTAGAGGGCTTAGAGCTATTAAAAGCCCTTCCACTCCATTTGAATTAATGGAAGAACAGGAACAAAAGTACCATGACAGATGGGTAGCTGCGGCACATCGATGCAGCATGGAATGGGTTAATATTCTGATAGAGAGGGATAATTATAAAAGAAACAAAATTGTGACAGAAACCAAGAAGAAATGTGAGGAGATGGCAAGAATTACATCAGATTCAACATTGGAAACTTTTCTAATGGGTATTAACGATCGATTGGCTTCCTATGAGAAAGAGTTAATACAAAGGAAAAAGAACAAACTGCAACAGGATTTGCGAGACTATGAGAGGAAGAAGGCTTTTATTTTGACATCGCATTCTCAAGTCAAGCAACGAAAAGTGAGTTTTCAATTCCAGAAAATCCAGGGACAACAAAGTAACTATCATGCATATTCTGCAGAAAGTGGAGCATCTTCTTTTGAAGAAGAAGAATGTGCTGATAGAGAGTTTCCCCCTCTACCTAGACCTGGTGATACAGAAACCTTTCACTCGAATTTTCGTGGACCAGGCACGAAGGAACATGGTACTAGGAAAAGAGGGTGGCAGGGACATGGTAATAACAGAGAACAGGGCCAAGGCCCATACAAACGAAGCAAATGGACTTATTGAACAGGTATTGCATAAAGTAATAAATTTACCAGTAGATTGTGATGTATTAGATTCTTATGATTTGTCTAGTTATGAATTTGACAGTGATGAAATTTCTGTTTTACAAAAAGGATTGAAATTTATTCCAACGGTTTTTCCTAGAATGCATGAAATCAAAGTGGAAATGTTTAGATTAATTCGGAAAATGCATTTGAGAGAATATTTTGATAATAATGAACTACATCAAATGGGTTTGACAAATGTAAATACAGATTCATCAAGTGAAAGTAGTTTTTATTCATGTGATTCAGACATAGAGAATAATGCATACACTCTATTAGATACAAGTAAAATACAAACCAGAAGTACGTTTATGCCACCGTTTAAGAATGTTAACATTTTAAGGTTTAATAATGCTATGAATTTAGTAATTGAAAAATAATTACATGAATTTAACAACATTAATAGGAGTTATAATTTAACAAAAAATGAATGGAACAAGTTGAATAAACTTGGAAAAAAATTATAACATAGTTTTTAAACCTTCAGATAAAGGAGGCAAATTGGTTGTAATGAACTCTGTTATGTATTATGAAATGTGCATGCAGCATCTAAATAATCAAAAAATTATAAGAAAGTGAATATCACTATTTTTGAACAAGCTCAAAGAGAATTTCAAGTAATGATTAATAAAGGGGTGAGGCTGCATTATTTTGCAGCTGAAGAAGTAACAAAAAAATTTATAAATAAACAAAATACAGTTGCAAAATTTTTTTGTGTACCAAAGATACATAAGGATTTGCGACATCCTCCAGGACGTCCTATAGTTTCGGCAATAGGATATTTTACATACAACATAGGATGTCTTTTACATGAAATATTGTTGAAAGAAGTAATTAAACTTCCTTCTTACATCAAGGATACTTTTGACTTTTTGGATAAAATAAAAGATGTAAGATGGTCAAGTAATATGTATTTCATAGTTGTGGATGTAGTTAGTTTATATACTAACATTCAGCACAAATATGGACTGGAAGCCATTCAGTTTTTCTTAGGAACTAGTCCAAGAACTGAATACATAAAATAATTAACGTATTTTTGTTTAAACAATAATATATTTGAATTTTATGGAAGTCTTTACCAGCAAAAACAGGGCACAGCTATGGGGGCAGCTTTTGCCCCCGTGTATGCCAACATATTTATGGGATATGTGGCGAATATTCATATATATAGAAGTACATTTTTTTCAAAAATGCGTTAAATATTATTTCAGATTTATAGATGACCTTATTTTTATATGTCATGGAGGTAGAGAACAAGTAGTACAGTTTTTACATTATTTGAATGATAATAAATTTGGCATTAAATATGATCAAGAACAAGTGGATATAAAAGTTAATTTTCTTGATGTTACAGTAGAAGGAATAAATAATCAAAAAATTAATACCAATATGCATAGGAAATTTGATAAGCAAAATTTAATACTTCAGGCAACTAGTTGTCACTCACCGTATACTTTGAACTCCATACCTTATGGAGAATTACTAAGAATCAAAAGGCTAAGCAGCAATATTAATATTTCTAAAATGGAAGCAATTAAAGTTATGAGAATGTTTTTAGACAGAGGTTATAGCAAACAAAGTATATTAGATAGTTATATGAAAATTTATGAAAGAAGTAAAAGTAGAAGTATAATAATGAAAAATGAGACTAATGAAGCGATGGGGAATCAAATAACAGACGATAATAGTATGTTTTTTGTTACTAAGTATACAGTTTTTTCAGAAAGATTTAATAAGATATTGAAACAATATTGGGGAATAATTAGGAGACAAGTACAAAGTTTGTCTAATATAAATTTGAGAATATCTTATCAAAGGGGGCGTAGTATACAAGATTTTACTGTACACAGTAGATTTCATAGATTTAAGGAATCAGTGATACATAATGTAAAGAATGTAGGTACGAATGCTTGTGGAAAATGTTCTATCTGCCAGTATGTGATGCCTTCGTTTCAATATATTAATGGAAAAAAATTTCAAGCGCAGGGACACTTTTCTTGTATGACTAGGGGCATTATATATGCAATAAAAGGTTCTTGTAGTTGCTATTACATAGGTGAAAGCAAGAGAAGTTTGGCGGAAAGAATTAAGGAACATGTTAGGGACATAAAAAATAAAAAAGAATTAGTCCTATAGTGGAACATTTTAACACAGTTCACAGAGGTGAATTTGATAGTTTACAAGTAACAGTATTATAACATATTCCCGCACATATTTTAAATGAAGATTCATTGAAATATTTATTAAGAAAAAAAGAATCAGTTTTCATTATGAAATACAATACTTTAAAACCGAATGGATTAAATAAAGAATGTCACTGGCAGAGCTTTATTTGATGTCATTTTATAATGATGTGTATTCTGCTTTAAAAAAGTTTAGGGTAGTTAATTGATTAATTAGTTTTCGAATTATTATAAAATAGCATGCTCAGAGTGAGCATTTTACTCTGTAAAGGCTGATGTGGCCGAGGCGCTAGGAGTTTTATTTGGATGAATATTGTGCTGTTTTTTACTGCTTCAACGCTGTGAAATTAAAGCAGATTTTTATCTGTATGCTAGAAGTGTTTATTGGTGGAACAGAAATCTACTTTTACTTCTGTATTTTAGTGGAATTTTTTGACTTCTATTTGGAATGAGTGCTGCTGGCTTTTTGGTCGTGGTAATCCATTCATTGGTGAGTTTGAGATGAAACACTCAGCATGTTTTTCGAACATGGGAGAAACCCCACAGAGACACAGAGAGAACATGCAAACTCCAAACAGGCATTAGTCAGAGGTCAGGATTGAACCTTGTACATTGGTGGTGAAGACCTTAACCACTAAGCCATCTGGTCTTTCTCCCAGTTCTTGATATGAGGACTGCCTGGGTCCACATGGGTGGAGCAATAGGAATAAAGAAGGAGAAGCCATTCTAGACTTCTGTCTGGCAAATGGCTTGATAGTAGCCAACACATGGTTCAGAAAGAGAGACAGTTGCAAGATCGCATACAAGAGTAGCCAACATGCAACTCAGGTAGACTTCCTCCTAGTAAGGAAAAGGCACTGGGGTAGAATCCATGATTGCAAAGTCATCCCCAGTGAAACAGTCGGTTCACAGCATAAACTAGTAGTTGCCACAATCAGCTGCAAGCAGTGGTCAGAGAAGGCTCTAAGGTCAACAGAGACCAGGCTGAAGACCTGGAAGTTGACTGGAGAGAAAGTACAGCAGTTCAAGGAATTACTCAGGGCTCTAGCACCCCAAGAAGAGGAGGAAATAGGTGGAGTTGAAGAAGAGTGGCAGCGCCTAAAAACAGCATGTGTTAGGACTACAGAAAAGATATGTGGCCGAGCCAGGTATGGAAATAAGGTACATAAGGAAAGCTGGTGGTGGAATGCAGAAGTGCAGGAAGTAATCAAAAGAAAGAAGGAGTGCAGGAAGAAGTGGGAGATTGAAAAGACTGACCAAGCTAGGAAGGACTACTGTTTGGCTAACAAAGAAACTAAGAAAGAAGTTGCAATAGCAAAGAATAGGGCATCAGAGGCACTCTATCAGCTTCTGGAAAGTGACTCAGTAAGGGGCACAAAGAAACTATACCAGGTTGCAAGGCAAAGACAGAAAGATAAAGAAGGTAGTCAGGCACCCTTCATAAGGGATTCCAGCAACAACCTGCTTACCAGCCCACAGGACATCAAAGGCAGATGGAAGGAGTATTTCCAGCAGCTTCTGAATGAAGAAAACCCCACAGAAGCGGTACTGCCCCAGAAACAGCCTACAATGAGAGAAGAGGGCCCAGCTTAGAAGAAGTAAGAGCAGCACTAAGGAAAATGAAGTCAGGGAAAGCAGCAGACTCAGATGAGGTCACAGCAGATATGATAAAGATGCTGGGTGAGCTAGGGGAGAAATGGCTCCTGAGGGTACTGATTGCAGTGTGGAGAGAAAGGCGTATTCCAGATGACTGGAGAATAAGCATACTCATTCCAGTGTACAAGAACAAAGGGGACATCCACAACTGTGGACAGTACAGAGGCATCAAACTCCTACCACATTGCATGAAAGTTCTGGAGAGGGTAATTGATAAATGGATACGTAGAATAGTAGAATGTAAGATGGGAGATGAACAGTTCGGATTCAGATCAGGATGCAGCACAACTGACCCGATGTTTGCATCAAGACAGATACTTGAGAAGAAACTAGAGAAGAGGAGAGAGTCAAACTGGGCTTTCCTAGACTTGGAGAAACCATATGACAAGGTCCCAAGAAAGCTGATCTGGGCAGTACTGCGGTGGTTTGAAGTCCCAGAAACATTGGTAGAATTAGTACAGGCTATGCACAAAGACCCAGTGACTCAAGTACGAACAGTGTTTGGTCTCACTGAGGGGTTCCCAGTGGGAGTGGGTGTACACCAGGGTTCAGCTCTGAGCCCACTGCTGTTCATACTGGTAATGGACTACATCAGCAAACAGGTTGGAGGGGTCAGAGCAACAAAGCTGCTGTATGCAGACGATGTGGCAGCACAGGCAGACTCTGATCTAGAACTTCAGCAAAGGATAGGAGAATGGAATGCAAATCTGAAGGCACATGGGATGAAACTAAGCACAGATAAGACAGTGGTAATGGCAGCATATTGGGGAAATCAGAAGAAGCTGAGAATAGAGATAAATGGGAAGATAGTGGAACAGGTAAACAGCTTCAAGTATCTGGGAGGGGTGGTTGAGGAGAAGGGTAGTCTGAATGAAGAGGTCAAAGCTACAATCAGAGGGGCTGCAGCCAACTGGCATAGAGTATCAGGTGTAGTATATGACAGAAGAATGCCAAAGAAGCTGAAAAGTAAGGTGTACAAGACAGCGGTGCGACCAGTACTACTGTATGGTACAGAAACCTGGGCAGTAAAGGCAGAACAGTTGAAGAAGCTAGAGGTGATGGAAATGAAGTGCCTGAGAAAGGTGGTAGGATGCACACTGTGGGACAGGTGAAGAAATGAGGACATAAGAGCAGAAGCCAAAGTAGCTCCAATTGCAGAAAAGATCAAAGAAAACAGATTATGATGGTATGGGCACATGTGTAGAAAAGCAAAAGACAATCTGGTGAGGGAAATTTGGGACAGACAGGAAGAAGGTAAGAGGAAGCGAGGGCGTCCAGCAAAGAGGTGGATGGACTGTGTGAAAGAAGATCTGCGACAGTCAGGCATGAGTGTTGAAGAAGGCAGGAGAGTGGCACTGAATCGAGAGAGTTGGCGACAGTTAATACAATACCCCGACCCCATGTAAATGGGAAAAAGGGATGATGATGATGATGATGATGATGAATCGGGAAAGTCTGACTTGGAACTAAGCCAATTTTCATCAGAGGCCCAGGGAGAAACACTTCAGATGCATGTCTTTGTAACATGGGAGGAAACGCACATGAATGCAGGGAGTACATGTAGACTACACGCAGAAGGGACCCCAGCCAAGAACTGAACTGGAGAACTTCTTCCTGTGAGACAACAATGCTACCGCTGCACCACTGCACAATATTTTTATGGAAATATATCCTCCTGATATTGTGTGGTGTTAAATATTTTTTTTTTATTTTTTTGCATTCAGACAGTTTCTCTTTCAAAACTTTCTACATTTCATCTGCAGTTTTTCCCCTGAATGCATCACTCCAATTAGTTTTCCATAGTGAGTGGACAGTGAGGATATGAGCACATGACTGTTCCATATCAATTATGAATAGATAGGTGAGTGGAGACATCTGTAAAAGCAATGTATATGTTTGTCAAGACACAATATCTAGGTAGTCTCTCATGTCTGACATACAACAAGAGACGGCCATGGTGTACAACATTATCAGTAGCATGACCAAGTGAGTGCAGACTATTGCCATGATGTTGCTGTGAAGGGTCATGCACCTGTAGCAGGCATGCACTATCAGACACACATTCATACATATCAGCTACCTGCCCACATGCAGTCCCATGGACATTATATGCAGCTGAGTCGCCACCACTATCAAACGCAGCTGGGGACAGTTGCTCTTGCTCATCATCATGACCAATATCTGATGTACCACTATCCTCAGACTGGATGGCCAAACTTTGCCCCTATCGAAGACTATACACCAAGCAACAGGACTGATCTCCAGGACTTGATAATGCTAACCCCAATACAATGCCCTAGTTATCACTAACTTTATTGTGTGAATGTGGCACATTACATCCCACTGCAGGATCAGTGGACAGGCTTGTGGAGGAGGTAAGAAGTGGACTTGCTGCAAACACAGAAATGTGACATAGCACATACATGCAACATAGATACATGAGACAAAAGATATGTGAAAATAATCTGACAATTCCCAAACTATACACAGATATCCACTTACCTGGTCAGTGTCACCATGGGTGTGCCGTGCCCTTAAAGGATCAGAAAAAGTCATCAGTAGCCCTCATCAAGGAAAATGTTATTAGCATAGCAATACTGCACACATACCAGGCAAGTCCTCCTCTGACTCCACCCCCTATGTTGTGTGTCATGATGTCACCGTGAATTAAAGAAACAGATACAGGTAAGTGTGAAACGATCTGACACACATCATTTTGTTTCTGGTTTAGCAATGCAGTCAGTCCAGTCTATGTATACATACATGAACCTGATGATCGTAGATGTCTGGTGGCATGTGAAGACATCATGAAGGGGAAAAAATCATTATTAGACAGGCTGTTCACAGTGACACATAACTACACATCAATATACCCTATATCAAGACACTCCTACCAGACCTGTGCTCATCAGGAGTCCTCCCTTGCTCAGCATCAAGATGCTGTTGTGAATTACAAATGAACAAATACATGTATGAAGCACCCTGGTATCATCTTGTTTTAGGTTTAGCAATACAGTCAACCCTATCTAAGTAGACAAAACCTTACTTTATGGTTGAGGATGTATGCTGTTACAGAAAGGCCATGTTAAGGGGGGCACATCATCATTAAATGGGCTGTTCAGAATGACACCTAACTACAGGCTAATATAGCCTATATAGGGACAATCTTACCATGTCTGTCCTAGGCCATGGTGCCCCACTGCGTAGATCTTTGTGATGCTTCTGTGAAGTACACACTAGAATGTAATTCCATATGAGCATCATATACAACGTGGTCATGTAGTGGAACGATGTACATAACATGGCATCTTGGAAGACCAGACTCTACCCCTTCTCCTGGAATATGATGTTCCTGGCAATTATGATTGTGTGACAAGAGGAATAATGTTGTCTCATCAGAGGGAGGTATAAGTGTTCCTCTGCCTGTGGAATTCCTGCCCCTCTCATAGCAGTGAAGTGTGTTAGCTACATAGAGGGTAATGCCTACACAGAGCTGACATACTTTTGTGATCTGTTGTTACCATCCACAGCCTTCTCTAAACTGGTGATGTCATGTCATACTTGTGTCCTCCACAGTGTGTCACCATCTGTGCAGGAGGAGGGGGCTTCTGCTATGCTACTGCAGGACCTCAAGTATTACCTCCTTCTCTTTAATGCAGAAGTTATCATGTTAGCTTCTGTGACTCATCTGCAAAAAGTATACATGTTCATCTCAGTATTTAGATCTATAGTACACCTATTGACAACTCCCTATCTGCAGTGTAAGATGCACTAATGTTGCACATATCTATCCTAGGCCACTGCAGGAGAACACATGCAAATTTAATAAATGTATAGCAACTTCTCACATACATTTTTAATAATCACACATGACAACCAACATCTGCCATATATGTATTAACACAAGCCAAAATATCTAACGCACACACTTGACACAACATCTGTGAATATGTACGACAGACAGAAATGCATTTTGAACCTGGGTCTAAGAGACTGTTCACAGTCTGGTGCAGTCAGCATTACTACTACACCTCAGTTACACCTGTAAAGTTCACAATACATATTCTTTCACCTGCTCAGTTCAGCATCCCTACCTGATAGCCTATCAACACTGGGCGTACGGAACAGACATAAAACATTTTGGTTATCTTGCATTAATTACCCGTGTAGCATGTTTAGCTGATATATGTGTAATGTGATTAAAGTTAGGCATATACTGAACACAACAAAGCATCACAGTCGACTCAGTTGTGTGACTAGTTCTGTAAGATGATATTTGCACATAACCAGATTAGGGGGAGATAGGCTGACACATTCAAAGTCTATCAAGTCAATATTAGAAGAAATGAGACCATCCTAGTATATGCTGCAGCTTCTATCAATATTCACAAACTACACTTCATAATTCTGTCAGCAAAGACAGACTCATAATCTGTCAGCACCCACAGACTTATAAATACACACTAGCGGGTAAACCTACAGTCCTGACGAATTTGGTCATAATCCATCAGTGTACACAGTAGAGTGATGAAGGGTGGATATGTATTGCTACACTTGCATATGGTAGGAAATAAGTCTATATTATTTATCTCAAAACATACTTAAATGCAGATCATCATTCTAAACTATATGAATAGTGAAATATAATGGATAAGACAGGAAAATCTGCTAACCTTGGACTATGGGAAAGTTCTGCTTTACATTTTCTGAAAGTACACATACAATTATCTCCCCTATAGACAACTTATCTTGTGATAGCGCATATACATGCAAACAAAGCTAACAGCAGGAGCACTTCAGTGCATTCAACTTTTAAATACCATTTGTGGCGTATATAATTAATGAGCTTCATTATCCCACAATGTTTCCAAATCGTGTTCACAGACATTTGGTAAGTTATTGATCTCAGGACATTGAGCAATAGCTCAGTGGAAGTATTCATAGCTTAGTGTAAATACCTATTAGTCACCAGTGTCTGGGTACATGTTTAACACTTGCATTATGTACATCAATGGGCCAATGCCAGCCTCATTGTGCCAATTTTAAAACATGTTACTGCTGTCCTTCCAGATCATTGCTTTTCTAACTGTGAAATGGCACCTCGATGAGCTTTCTTTTGAAGGCATTCTAGTACTTTACATCAACCATTTAGAGGAAGATGTTGATGGAGAGGAGTCTGAGGCACATATGAGTACACACATGAAATAAAACAAAAGCTGGATAAATGCCTGGTATACACCACAAGCGAAAAAAAAATGAAAAGACCAATGGTTAGACCACAGCTGAAGATAAAAATGGAAAAATCCAAGTCAGGAAATAAATCACTTGCAGCTTCACAGTAGTGCCCTTTATAAAACCAAAAGTTGTAACTGAGATGTAGTAGTCAAAGCACTAAGATTAATTTGATGTGTGAGTTGCTTGATATTGTCCTAGAAAATAATGTCTTTATATTCAATGACATGTTTTATCTACAGAAAGTTGGTGTAGCAATGGGCACGGCTTGTGCTAACAGCTACGCCAACTTAGCATTGGCTGCATGGGAAAAAGATCATGTATTAAGTGCTAGCAATAAATATGCTGGCAAAATTGTATGGTATATACGTTTTGTAGATGACGTCTTCCTGTTATGGGATGGTACTAGTGAAGAGATGCAAGAGATGGTGGAGTACTTACATAGCACCACTGAATTTTTAAGATTCACTAGTCAACATTCCAGGGACTCTACTGAGTTCCTAGATGTTTTGTTTAAGAAGACAGCATTAGATGAACTTACAACAGGGATGTATAGAAAATCTACATGGAGAAATAGTATCTTGCATAAGACTAGTATGCATCCAACATTTGTACACAAAAATGTAGTGAACGGACAATATATGAGAATAAGCCGCTTACATAATACAGATGAAGGCTTTGTGAAGACAATGACTATATTAGAGAAAGACTTCTTAAACAGATGTTATAGTAAGAAAGACATAAATGAAAGCTCTAAATATACCATTGAAAATAGGGATGGGAGATGTAAACCGCTCTTCTCAAATACTGTAGAAGATGTTAAAAGCAAGGAAGGTCATGATTTTAAAGTTAGATTCCCTATAACTTATTCAAGTGACATCAGAAGGTTCTGTAATATTTTTGAGAAGAATTGGAATGTTTTATTGTTGGATCCTGACTTGAGAGAATTGTTAGAAGATAGACCCAGCTGTTCTTTTAGAAATAAAAGGTCCTTAAAAATGCAACTCTGTTATAAATTCAGAAACAATGAAAGAATGATCCTATCTGATAGGCAGGGGACTTTTCCTTGCAGAAATTGTACAGCATGTGACTATTTATATAATAAATCTACATATAAACATCCTACACTAGGATTTATAATTGATATAGATTTTTATGCTGACTGCAGAACACAAAATTTGGTTTATTTCAGCTTCTGCACTGTCTGTCATGCCTTTTATATAGGCAAAACCAATAGGTGTCTAAAGGCGTATCCTTGAACACCTTAGAGATATAAGAAATAAAAAGACACAAGTGCTTTAGCAAAACATGTGGAAGAAGAAGATAGGAAACATTTTAATTTCATGGTTTTAGAAATAATAAATAAAGTAAGAGGGGAGGTGATATAAGGAATAAGGTAGAGGAAGCAGAACAAAGATGGATGTTACTACTTCAGGCAGATAGGTCTCCTGGATTGAACAATGCTGTTTCCTTGAAACCTTTTTTAAAATCCAGACCACTAAAACATTAAGTAATATGGATTATTACATAAAATGTGTCTGTTATATGTAAATTTTATTTCATCTTATGCAGAATATAAGGCAAATTAATGTACTGATGTATGCAATTTTAATTAGTCTATGCCATAGTTCTATATGTGTTTTCATTGGTTGAACCATATTTTAAATACCAATGTTTAAACTGTTTTTATGAGTCAGCTGACTTAGATCGCGAAAGTGCTTACTCTTGTTTAATAAAGTGGTGTGAAACTGCAAGTGAACCGTTTCCTACCTTGACTACTACATCTCAGTTACAACTTTTGGTTTTATAAAGGGCACTACTGTGAAGCTGCAAGTGATTTATTTCCTGACGTGGATTATTCCATTTTTATCCTCAGCTGTGGTCTAACCATTGGTCTTTTCACATATGGGTACACAGCTGAACAAATAAGGAGATGGTGCAGCTCCTGGCTGTGTAAGTTCAACATGAGTCGAAGATGCTGTCAGACCAGAAGAATTTTGCCATGACTGACATGTGGAACGAGCTTGCCTAGGAGCTTCATGGACAGACTAGGGTTTTCATAACTAGCATGCAGGTTCACCGCCATTATGACAACCTCCATCATAAAGATTGGCATCGCCTACTAGAATGGATCAGCAATGATTGCAAACTCCAATATTCCACATCTTAACAGCTTCACCCTTTACTCTGCAGTCAATAAAGTGGGATTGCACTTGTTTTATCAGTGCTTTCACAGTATAACTGTTGCATTCCTTCAAAGGTATAGTCTCAGAATAGGTCATCAAATGTGCACCAAACATGGTTGTCATGATATGACTGAATTTTTAGAATAAGGATTTTGCTTCTGTGTTACCATTAATGACTTGAAAGCAGTTTAGAATAGACTTCAGCAATACAAAATTAGACATTGTACGACTAATCATAATGGAGTTATCTATAGTTGAGCAAACGTGTGCATTGAATTACTGTATAATAATACCACACCTAGTATATCAAAATGTGTATGTGTGTGCTACTGCTTTAACATACTGAATCTGTACATAATCCTCACTGTAACCTTAAAAAGGGTATTAAGTAGAGTAACTCAAAAGGTTAAGCCCAAGAGCTGTATATGGCATTGTTTAAGTGTGGGTTCAGTACCCACATATGCATTTTGTATCATGTGCCCCTCCTTTTTGTAATATTTATGCAGAAAATAATCATACAAAGATTGAACTCCAGCTGAAAAACTCAATCTAGCCAGACAAGCTTCCAAGTCAATTTAAGAGAATAAACCCAGTCCTCGATCTATGATCTCATATTTTCCTATTTCAAAAGTTGAATAAAACCAGTAAAGTCTTCCTTTTGGTTTTGAAATGCTTTATTTTTGAAGAACATCCAACATAGGTAGGTAAATGCTGTGGCAAAATTCTCTCTTCATTTTATTTCAGTTGTCTTGTAACAACTACTCCACAGAAAGTTGGTGTATTTATACTTTGTACAGCATCAGCACATTAGGAATATGTAAGTATGGATATAAAAACTCCATTTTCATTGTTTGACAGTTACATTCATTTATGCAGATATGGATACAAACTCTCTATTCTCATAGGCTGAGTGTTACATTCATTTTGTATAGAGATGGACCTATGGGAGGAGACTGGCCACGTTAAAACCAGTACTTTTGGAAGAGATGATGGTGATGGCACCCAAGACGAACTGGAGAACTAGACAACCAAATTATCACATTAAAACACCTGCAATGAGAGGGAGTATTCCTTATCACATGCCTAAAATGGAACATTGTACCTAAAGGTCTCAGGATACGAAAAAGGCTTTACATCAAATATGTAGGTCTGATGAAGCTTACTTGCAAAAACACTGGTTATAACGTGGCCAGTCTCCTCCCAAAGGGCCATCTATATACAAAAAGCATGTAACACTGTTAACCAATGTAAATAGAGAGTTTGTATCCATATCTGCATAAATGAATGTAACTCTGTCAACTAATGAAAATAGAGTTTTTATATCTGTATTTACATATTCCTAATGTGCTGATGCTATACAAAGTTAAATACCCCGACTGTCTGTGGAGTAGTTGTTACCAACAAGAAACAAGTAATCTCCGTGGTATCCCCAAAGTCTCAAAACAACCCCCAAAACAAGTGTAGTGGGTCCAAAAACAAAACAGTGTAAGAAACTTCTCTGTGTGGAAGATTTTCAGTCCATATATTTCTAGTTAATCACTGTATATTAATCAGATCAGACAATAGTGGTAAGATGTAGCAAACTTAAACTCATCTTAAGTCAAAACAAAACAAAACAAAAAATAATAATAGAAAATATATAATTGTGCAGCATTACTAAGTATTCGAAAGTAATCCAAGTAAGGCAGGCAGTCTGTTTACAGTAAAAAATCCTTTATTAAGTACACAGACAAGCGATCCAAGTAAAACAAAAATAGAGTAATAATTTCCTCACAAGCTTTCTAAATATATATATATATATATATATATATATATATATATATATATATATATATTTACTTTTTATCAGGCATGGGAGTGGTTTATTGTGCTGTAAAACAAAGTGTTATTGGTACACATGTTAAATTCACATCCCTTCCCCCATCACAGTGACATTTGAGCTGGTCTTAGTAGCTGTCATAATAATATAACCATTATGTACAATAAATAAAATTTATAATTATGTGGTACCTATTATTTAACCAGATTATTAAGTAGATTATTAAATCTGTGATTTTATCCAAGACAATATACTACATGGCTGGAAATATATCAACCTTAGTTCATTTGGCAATCAAAACTATATATATAAATATATACATATACATTTTGCATGGCAATCAAAAAATATATATAAATAGGCAATCAAAAATATATATATAAATATGCAATCAAAAAAAAAAATATATATATATATATATATATATATATATATATATATATATATATATATAAATATAGCTTACTTGGATTACTTTCGAATACTTAGTAATGCTGTACAATATTTTCTATTATTATTTTTTGTTTTGTTTTGTTTTGACTTAAGACGAGTTTAAATTCGTTACTTCTACTACTATTGTCTGATCTGATTAATATACAGTGATTAACTAGAAATATATGGACTGAAAATCTTCCACACAGAGAAGTTTCTTACACTGTTTTGGAGTAGTTGTTACAAGACAACTGAAATAAAACAAAGAGAGATTTTTGCCACAGAGCTCACCTACCTATGTTGGACGTTCTTCAAAAACGAAACAAAAAGGAAGGCTTTAGTGGTTTTATTCAGCTTTTGAAATAGGAAAATATGAGATCACAGATCGAGGACTGGGTTTATTCTCTTAAATTAACTTGGAAGCTTATCCAGCTAGATTGAGTTCATCAGCTGGAATTCGATCTTTGTATGGTTATTTTTTAAATTAGTATTGCATTTGCAATTCAAGGTCAGAGAAGCCTTGGGGTACAGTCTCTCAACTTGAGAATCCTCTGTGCTTATTTTCTGATTAATATTTATGCTGCTATAGTCTTTTAGGATATACAGGTGCTCCATTTTTAAATATGTGTATATGTATTTGTTTCAGTGTGCATACTTACCTCCATTTAATAGGAAAATCACAAAACTACAGGAGCAAGAGGAAAAAA
>NC_056746.1:302783504-302799236 GCF_019279795.1 Protopterus annectens | reverse complement strand
TCCTTAAATTACTTCATCTCCTATAGGACACCCCAGGGAGAGGATAAAGTACACCACCTAGATCCTTAAACTTTAACCAGAAATTCCAGTAATTAGCTGAGGCGCTAGAGACAATAAAGTTTTTTATTTTTTCAGTGGTTCCTGCCTTTTGTTTTTGGACCTCTGTTAATACTCCTGGAATAACTACACATAGATTCATAGATTATTACTAGGCTAACTGCCCTTGTGAGCTATTTTAATCCTAGCCAATTATCTCTTGTGAGACTCAAACCCTGTGCTTTGTGTTTGTAAGGCAAATGCCTTAACCATTAAGCCATCCGCCCAATCCCATCTCTTTGTTATCGTCACAAAACCAACAGTAACCTATGTTGTTTAGTTTTATTCAAGGAATACTGTCATGTTACTAATTCACGCGCTTCACACACAATTAACAAAATAAGTGTGTTTTCATATGTCTAATATTAGTTGTGTATGGGTATGCATAATAGATCTATTGGAATTGTATATTTGAAAGCAGCACTTGATGATACAAAACAAAATTATATAAAAAAGATGCAGCGTTAACTCTATAGATAAAGAAATCCAGCTGTACTGTGGATTATATATATAGGTGAGTTCAATACCCTCATCTTTACAATTAAGTATTGTTTAAGTATCTCCATTTGGTATTTCATGTAGTTCTACAGGTATGCTTCCATTAGCAAAAGTCCCATTTCCTAATCAGCTGTACATCTGTGATTTATTATGTGCTGAAACATCTATTCCTTGTAGTCCATGAATCGCTACATATATTGTTGTCATCTGCAAGGCTCAGCTAGTATCAATGGTTGTTGGGAGTTATGATCTGTAAACCATTTAAACTTTATTTACATGTCTTAATTGCAATTAATTATTTGTGTTTATATAGCTAATATGTCTTGTATAGAAACCATAGTGGTTAAGGTCTTTGCCTCCCATACACAAGGCACAAGGTTCAATCCTGACCTCTGACCAATGCCTGTTTGGAGTTCGCATGTTCTCCTTGTGTCTCCATGGGTTTCTCCCATGTCCAAAAAACATGCTGAGTGTTTCCATCTTAAATTCACCAATGAATGGAGCTGTGGGTGGCAGCACAGACTCTAACTGGTGCCCTACAGAGGAAGAGTTTTACAGACCAATCGCTTTGGGCATCTACTGTGGTGCACAGTATCCTCAAGATAGGAGAACATGGATCACAGACAGCACACCGTGGCAGGGCTAGCCACTCAATGGTGTAAAATATGGCTCTAGGTGATTCGGTCATGTTGACTAATGTCGCCAAAAATGGGCATGGGTAGTGATAAGTGGGTTGAGGACCTGGCCTGTTCTGACCCATGCCAGGGACCCTTGCTAACAGTGGGAGGGGTATATGTGCCTCTATTGGCCAGTGTGTGTCCAACATAAAGCCCAGCAGCCCTAGGTCAATAAGTACTGGCTGGCCGATGTCTAGTTGCTCAGCCTGGGTAACCTGGGATAGCTCTGTTGAGCGAAAGCTGGACGTAAAACCAACTAACCTGCCAAACATGAACTGAGAATTGCTACACTTAATGTAGGTTCACTGACAGGATGCAGCTTGGAAGTGGATGACATGATGAAACGGAGGAGGCTGGACATCCTATGTATCCAGGAGATGAGATGGAAGTGCAGTGCAGCAAAGCCGCTTGGCTTGGGATCCAGAGTCTAATACTCAGGTTGAGAGCAGGCTGGAAATGGTGTAGGAATTGTGAGAGAAAGACTTCAGAAGGCATTAATGGATATCAACAAAATTAATGACAGACTCATGGCAGTCAGACTCCAGTGTAATGATAGGGCAGTATTCATAATCTCAGCATATGCCCCACAGCAGGGTTGTGATAGTGAGGAGAAGAGTGCATTCAGACAGCAGTTGCAGGACCTACTAGATAAAGCAGGACAACATGAATTGGTGTTGATAATGGGTGACTTGAATGCACATACCGGGACAGACAGAACAGGATATAAGGACTGCCTGGGTCCACATGGGTGGGGCAACAGGAATAAAGAAGGAGAAGCCATTCTAGACTTCTGTCTGGCAAATGGCTTGATAGTAGCCAACACATTGCTCAGAAAGAGAGACAGTCGCAAGAGTAGTCAACATGCAACTCAGGTAGACTTCCTCCTAATAAGCAAAAAGCACTGGGGTAGAATCTATGATTGCAAAGTCATCCCAGTGAAACAGTCGGCCCACAGATAAACCACAAATTGCCACAATCAGCTGCAAGCAGTGGTCAGAGAAGTCTCTAAGGTCAATAGGACCAGGCTGAAGAACTGGAAGTTGACTGGAGAGAAAGTACAACAGCTCAAGGAATTACACAGGGCTCTAGCATGCCAAGAAGAGAAGGAAATAGGTGAAGTTGAAGAAGAATGGCACTGCCTAAAAACAGTATGTGTTAGGACTACAGAAAAGATATGTGGCCAAGTCAGGTATGGAAATAAGGTACATAAGGAAAGCTGGTGGTGCAATGCAGAAGTCCAGGAAGTCATCAAAAGAAAGAAGGAGTGCAGGAAAAAAGTGGGAGATAGAAAAGACTGACCAGGCTAGGAAGGACTACCGGTTGACTAACAAAGAAGCTAAGAAAGCTTGTTGGGAGAGGGTGGCCTAATGGTTAAGGTGCTTGCCTTACAAGCACAAGGTGCAGGGTTTGAGTCTCACAAGGATATGTAGCTATGCTTAAAAAATGGATTTCGCAGAGACAGTAGTTTTAGTGCGAACTTATGATAAGAAAGAAGTTGCAATAGCAAAGAACAAAGCATCAGAGGGACTGTACCACCTTCTGGAAAGTGACTCAGTAAGGGGCACAAAGAAACTATAACAGGTCGCAAGGCAAAGACAGAAAGAGGACAGTCAGACACCCTTCATAAGGGATGCCAGTAACAACCTGCTCAACAGTCCAGAGGACATCAAAGGTCGATAAAAAGAGTATTTCCAGCAGCTTTTGAATGAAGAAAACTCCACAGAAGCTGTACTGTAGCAGAAACAGCCTACAATGAGAGAAGAAGGGGAGTCCACCCTGGAAGAAGTAAGAACAGCACTAAGGAAGATGAAGTCAGGGAAAGCAGCATCCTCAGATGAGGTCACAGCAGATATGATAAGGGTGAGATAGAGGAGAAATGGCTCCTAAGGGGACTAATAGCAGTGTGGAGAGAAAGACATATCCCAGATGACTTGAGAATCAGCATACTCATGCCACTGTATAAGAACAAAGGGGACATTCACAACTGTGGGCAGTACAGAGGCATCAAATTCCTATCACACTGCATGAAAGTTCTGAAGATGGTGATTGATAAACAGATATGCAGAGTAGTAGAATGTAAGATGGGAGATGAGCAGTTTAGATTCAGATAAGGATACAGCACAATTGACCCGATGTTTGCATTGAGACAGATACTTGAGAAGAAGGTAGAGATGAGGATAGAGTCCAACTGAGCATTCCTAGATTTGGAGAAAGCATATGACAAGGTCCTAAGAAAGCAGATCTGGGCAGTACTGCAGTGGTTTGAAGTCCCAGACACATTGGTAGAATTAGTGCATGCTATGTACAATGACCCAGTGATTCAAGTACGAACAGTGTTCGGCCTCACAGAGGGGTTCCCAGTGGGAGTGGGTGTACATCAGAGTTCAGCTCTGAGCACACTGCTGTTCATACTGGTAAAGGACTATATCAGCAAACAGGTTGGAGGGGTCAGAGCAACAAATCTGCTGTATCTGGGAGGGGTGGTTGAGGAGAAGGGTGAATGAAGAGGTCAAAGCTAGAATCAGAGGGGCTGCAGACAACTAGCATAGAGTATCATGTGTAGTCTATGACAGAAGAATGCCAAAGAACCTGAAAAGTAAGGTGTACAAGACAGTGGTGTGACCAGTACTACTGTATGGTACAGAAACCTGGGTAGTAAAGGCAGAACAATTGAAGAAGCTAGAGGTGATGAAAATGAGGTGATGAGGATGAGGATGCACACTGTGGGACAGATGAAGAAATGGGGACATAAGAGTGGAAGCCAAAGTAGCTCCAATTGCAGAAAACATCAAAGAGAACAAATTACTGTGATTAAGAGAACAAATTACTGTGATTTGGGCACATGTAGAAAACCAGAAGACAATCTGGTGAGGAAGATTTGGGACAGACAGGAAGAAGGTAAGAGGAAGTGAGGACATCCAGCAAAGAGGTGGACAGATTGTGTGAAAGAAGATCTGTGACAGTCAGGAAAGAGTGTTGAAGAAGGCAGGAGTGTGGCACTGAATCGAGAGAGTTGGCGACAGTTAACACGATACCCTGACCCCATGTAAAAAAATGGGAAAAAGGAGGCTGATGATGGTGATGTGTTGTATGTACACATACAGCATGTATATAGATAGATATAGAAGAAGGTAGATATATATCTATGCAGATATGTCTGCTACAGTTATCATGTCCATATTTCCATTCATGTACATGCATACATACATACATGTTGCTATACACAAAGCAATGGTATGATTTTATGATACTCTCTACTGTTTAGGGTAATGAGTAGGTCATCTTTCCCCTTATAAAACATCACATCTGTTTATGTTCCTTGCAATACACTCATTATTGCACAGTGTATGATAGACAGACCATCTCTGTTACACTTTATCATTGGTTAAATGGTTAATAACAGCTCACTCATGCCAGTACAACAGGACTGCCCAGCTTGTTTATTTCAGTTTTCAAAGTGGTAGTTCGACCTCTTTTCCATTTCTTATATTTTTTTGTCTCTCACCTTAATCAAGTACCTTGTTTGTAGGAAACCTATTCTACTGACATTGTGTTTCTAGATCCTAATATTAAACACTTTTTTTTTAATTTTTGCATTTACGCAATTTCTTTTTCAAAACTTTTTTCATTCCTTCTGCAGTTTTTTCTCTGAACTCATCACTGCATTAGTTTTACATAGTGACTGATTTGCTTCTGTATGTGTTATTAATTTCTATGCATTGGTTTAGAGTTCAGTTCGGCAGAACTATCTTGCAAAAAAAATAATCTTTATAACCCTATCATCTCTGCACATCAGCTGTGGTAAAACTTGAAGTAACAGCAATTTCTTACACAAGCAATGTCTAGTATGTTCCACTCTCTGGTCAGCTTTTTATAATCTAAAGCAGTTGTTGTTCCTGAACGTACATTGTAAATAATCCCCTTACTAATGTGATTGAATCGATATTATTCCAGTCTGTTTCTGGTAAATTTAAGTCCCCAGGCACTATTATTATTCCCTCCTGTGATTCATACAAGAAATGTATGAATTCCTCTAGGTCATCTGGACTTGACGTTGGTGATCTACACAGTCCAACAATTGTTATATGTTCCATGGCTGTCTTTATTGTCAAAGGTACACAATCTACAGTATTGGTATTATCATTGAACATGCAATACTCACATGGCTGTAGATGATTGTAACTGCTGAAAGGAGACCCTGAGCTCATTAACAAATATGGGAAAAAAGGGGTTGTAGATGGATGGAAATATCATTAATGCTTGTCATCAGATTTTTTATTAGAATGTCAGTTACAGTAAAAACATTTATATCCTGACAGAACTGGTTTCCATTCATTGTTCTTTAACCATGTTTCACAAACAATAACAACCTTAATCTTATGGGAACATATACAATTTGACAGTAAAAAAAATAATTATTAATGCTCTTAGCATTAACAACAAACAGAGGTGCATTAAATGTTGCTGTCTGTGAACTGGTCAATTTTTGTCCCAGCAAAAATCTTGCCTCATGATTGTCAAATATTGCAAAATATCTGCTGCAACAATTCTCTTCCCTGATCTTGATAGGTGTATGCCATCTTGTCTAAAAACATATGCCCAGAATTACACTTGACAATATATTCTCCTTTCCAGCAATTACATACAACCTGTCCTGTCTCAGAGACCAGGACTGCTGTTGTCAACAATGGGAGCATTAGTCAGCTCAGTTTGCATTGACCCATGCATGTGGCTTGATTTATCTGCTTACTGTGGCCCCATCTTTTTGCATGTATGCACCTGTAGGATGTTGAGTGGCACATGTTGGAGCACTGTACATTGCACTATGCTGTTGTCCACAATGCTGTCATACAGACAGAGTGGTGATGAAATATGGCATGAGTGATCTTTCAAAGCTATGCACATTATTGTCACTCCTCATATTTTCCATTGTAATGCAATTCTTCTGTGATGCTATACAGATAGGTAACATAGTTCCCTAGTTTCTACCCTTGTTTATGGCCATGAATGCACTGAGTATGTATGTGGACTATTTGCCAGAGTTCATTGTCCTATTAATCTAACGGTTACAGTGCATACACTAGACTCATGCATCGTCTATATGTGTGACTAACATCCATTATGCCTCTGTGTCCCATCGACCTATCATGCTATATGTGTACTCTGCACAAAGACCTTGCCATGTGCAGCTGTGGGTGCATTCAGTCACATTGACATATGACATTGTATGGGTGCATGCATTATTCAAGGGGTTCTGTGTGTGACACCATTGCATGCCATCTTATATCATAGACATGTTCACAGTAATATATATATTTTTCCATCTCAGTTTTCTGGCACACTTCCAACATATTGCACACATTGGGCATATGTTTACATTTATCACAACTACACAGTCTACATAGCACATCTGTGGTGTATACATGGAAACATAGTTGTGCAACCCCTGGTGGACTTTTTTTTAATTTTTGTGTTATATATGTGTGTTACTCCACACTGTGGTGGACTGTAGGTGTTTACACCTTACTGACCCATTTTCCAGTCATACACGTTTACCTATTTTACTGCTATCTTGTTTGTGTGTGTGCAATGTGTTTTCAGATGGTAGCATGGCATTACA
The DNA here is from genome assembly GCF_019279795.1 of Protopterus annectens. Taxonomy (NCBI): domain Eukaryota; kingdom Metazoa; phylum Chordata; order Ceratodontiformes; family Protopteridae; genus Protopterus; species Protopterus annectens. Next base: position 302,792,345 of record NC_056746.1, on the reverse strand, counting down.
TGTAGGTGTGCTGTAGTCATTACGTTTTGTTTTGAGAGCACCTGTGGTGCATGCAGGGCTTGTTTTGTACACGACTGTGGTCTGTGTCATTTGCACACATATATCTTACTTCCTCTCATCTCTGCACGTTACATGCATCTCAAATGCCTCTGCACCATTCTGCATGCACCATAAGGCTGCTTTTCTACAGCATTTGCACTTTGTCTTGTTTTAGGGACATGTTTGATGTCTGATGTTTTGATTCAGACATGACTGTCCTGTGCACGTATGGTGCAGTATTTTCACAATGGTTGTGCATTATTACTGAGGTCATAATGTGACCATGATCCTTTCTTCTGATGTGCTTCGACCAATTGATACACATCTGTATGTGAAATATTTAGAATATGTACAGTCACATGTACCTTTGTGTGATACCTATATCATTGGCCTTTGAGAGCACCGTTCTGTTGGAGCACTTCACCCATTCAGGTAGGGGTGTCACTTATTTGCAACACAAGACCACATTATGTTTGGATGTGTGAGGTTTCTACCTTTGTGTTATCATTGTTTGAGTCATGAGTTTGTGTAACTTCAGTATCACTATTCCTGCTTCTCTGTTGCTGTACATCACTGATGTTCTTCATTTCTCATGCTTCATTGCTGTGGTCCATTGTATCGACATCACCATGGATGCCATGCACAGTAACATACCTTTGTATGCTGTTGTTTGACCTGTGATTGCTGTACATTGTGAATGCTCCTGTTGTGCATACTGCATGCATGATACACATCCTCATTGAATACCTGATTACCACTGGCATGTGATGTTCTGTTGGCCAACATTTTGACAGGATTTCTGACCAGCATTGCATGTGTTATGCTTACTTGCCCACAAAACAGACATTTGTCATTTGTTGTATATACTGTAGTTCTGCTGTGTGGCTTTGTGGATTGATGAATGCCTCTTGAATAGATGGGTAGGGGTTCTAATCTGACCTCTGCTTGAGTGTTCCAATATTTTTCTGCGTGCATCTGATATGCCCTGCTGCTGAGTGGGTTGCATTTGCACTGCTGATGAGAGGCCACATGTGTAGGTCACAGTGTACTGCATTGGCTATTTTTCCAAGTTACTACCCCCTGTAATATGCCTAACATCACTCCAATTTATATGACTGTCACACAATTGCAAACATCACAGCACTACTATGTATGTTGTTGCATTAAGTTGTATGCCAGTATGGTGAACCATGCTTTGTTTACATCCCTGCACTGTTTGTTCACTTCCAATGGCTACTGTTGTGCACTCCATATGTGTGTTGTCTGTGTACAATAATCCACCCTTCTTGTATGTTACCTAGCTTTGTATGTCTTCTGGTTAGGATCTGTTAAATATTTCTTACCCACTCTTGTCTCCATTCATTTGCCAAGACATTGCCAACCTTTCTTTTCTCCAAAAATAAAAAAGGGGTCTCCTTTCACCCAAAAAAATATTATCATGCTTCTCTGACTCTCCCTTTGATCTTCCTAGTCAATCTTCCATCATGTCTGCCCTTCTTCTATACCCTCATCCTCCATACCCTCATCCTCCATTTGTTTTTCTATCACCCTATTTCCAGAGGTGTGTACCCCACTACATGTCCTGTACCCTTCTTTTGTTAGTCAGAGGTACATCTGGTGATGTGGCCATGTATGCCACTTTACTGTAATAACAATTTTTCATAGATCTTTTGTGGAGTCTGATGGGTTCCTCAAATATACATAAATATTTCATTTTTTCTGTGGTTTATGAAGCAATCTGCAATATATTACAGATATGTGCAGTATACAAAGATTTTAGGAAATGTTTACTTTTATTCTGTTGACTCATTGCCCCATATCATCAGACAGCTATGGACAATGTGGCATACATCTCCTACACATGCATTGTGGGTAGGATCATATTTACTTATAGGGGTTGTTTGTTAATCATGCAGTTTCTGGTCAATCATACAATTGTGCTGCCTGACTTTTCTTGTTCTTTTACTACACTCAGGTGCTTTTCTTGTACTACTAAACATTAGCATATTACCTGTTTTCTCACATTATTCTCAAGGAACTCCTGCGACTCTTTGGAATCTGACCCATTAACTGAGTTCTTTTATATTTAGCAGCTTAAATATTTGAATACATAATGCTTTATGTTTCAACATCCATGTATTCCCAGTCATTGCTCCCTGTTATATGTCTAACATCATTGTGAGCAGTTTATATTCTGTGATACTACAACAAACAGCAAGAATTCAAATTCAGCTCAAATCCGAGAAAAAAAATGATTGGAAAAATAATTCATACCAGTGGTTTTCACTGAATAATTTGTGCCAAATATCCTCTTACACAATATGACTTAATTTATTCAACTCTGAGGTTATCATATCTAGGAGGGGATTTTCCCCTCTTTTGATGAATTTCAATAGTCCACCTATACACTCAGCACTGTTCAGATAGGTGTACATGTAATATCTATATAGTTTTAATTATATATATATATATATATATATATATATATATATATATATATATATATATAGGTTCATAGGTTGGTACTAGGCTATCGGCCCTAGGGCCTATACAAGGCTAGCCATAACAATTCCAAACCAATGGTGTCCAATGCGCTCAAGTGAAACCAATGAACCGAAAAGAGTACAACGTTGCGAGTCCACAGAAAATATTTATTGACAAAAAACCACAGGTTAAGCGCTTTCATCAAATAATATGAATTGGTGAGCCTACAAAATGCCCATTTGTGTGTCTACAGTGTGACTGTAATTATTTGTTCCATTTAGTGTGGAATGCCATCTTGCCAGAGACTGTATCTATATCTTACACTAATTGCTTGCTTACATAGATTCTGGCTCCCACATGACCCTGAAAAGGATAAAGTGATTGTCAGAAAATGGCTGAAATTATTTAGTCTATTTAGTTATAAAAACTCTACAACTTATCTTTTAACATCTATCAGCTGCAGAAGTTCTACAAGCTAATATATTTATTTTACTTACAAAATCGTGAATTTTAAATGTGGGCTCTCTGTGTAATCTTCATGTGTCTGGATTAAATTTATAAAGACTTTATCTTCATAATGGTGATTTAATGTCTTTATACTTGTATCACTGTTTTCACTTACACTATCTGATATGCATATATTTTAGATTATTCATAGAAAGAGCTTATAATCAATTATAACTATTAAAGAATAAAAGTAATATGCAACTTGAAAGTGGGTGATGTGAAACATAACTGTTAAACATGATTGTTGCTTTATTTTTATTTTGACCCCTTAATAAAAAAAGTGATAAATGGTGTATACTGTGTGTTGCTGTATCAACCTTTTAAACAGCAGCAAGTCTGTGTTGGTTTCTTTTTAAGACACCCTTATGTTGCTTCATCATGTTGTAGTAATTATGCTGAAGTTCAAAATATCTTAATAGCCCTTCTCTGACTGCATTATATACTAATTAATGAGGGGATGGTATTGCTCTACTAGATCATAAACAAATTTAAGAAGCCCTGATCAAAGGCATAAACATTTTTTATTTATTTTTGGCATGCTAAGAACAGTATTGCAGTCAGCAAGCATTTTCATTTTAGACTATTTTGTTCTTCATTTTTTTCAAAGGATAAAACATCTACTTAGCAGCTGTGCTTTAAAGCTGGATAAAATACAAATCATTATAGGATGCATTGATGTAAATTGGGGCACTCCAAAGTGCATGCATCTTGGCAGTCTCTATTTATAATGATGGTGAGTGATTCTGTGTGTATGTAGAGCAGCCAATTCTCTTTTATTGACAGCTTGTCACAGCTATAAAGGCCAACTGGTGTATGTTTACTGCCAGGGTCCCTGGTGTTGTTATAGAAAGAGATGAAATAAAAAAAGGCAGAACAGTAAAAGGAGAAGTATTAAACTAGCACGAATGCCATTTGAACTTGAATTGAAAGCTAAAGCTGTACATCATATTAAGCAGAAAGACTACTGAATGATGTTTAACTGACAAGTACACACATTTTATCTCATAGAGAAATAATTCTGTCACTGGCAAAAGAATATATACATGTTTAAAGTAAATTATACATCCATCCACTGGCATCAGCATTAACCCTTTTCCCATTTTTGTACATAGGGTTAATGTGTCACATCAACGGTGACCATCCCCTATAGCCAATATTCACAGTGGTGGGTGGCTAGCCCTACAGTGGTCATTCTTTGGTATACCACCTCAAAATGTGCAGTCTGTTGTACAGAAGAGTAACATAAATCTAATTATTGGTGCAGCTTTTATTTGAAAATATGGTATCCCTATACAGACAACTTTTAACAGCTTAATACATTTGATTAGAAAGAGCACTCTGGAAAAATACAAATCTTCACTTTTCTTCTTCCCTTTACCTTGTTGTGTCTGGGCAATAGACCAGGAGTATTTTTACTTTCATATCTTAATTTTTATTAAAATTTATATTTACATTCTTAGCCCAAGGCTCTTTGGACACAGATATTGTTATAATAAACAAGTAGGTGAATAATATGAAGGCTCCTGCATGGGGGTCATAATTTGCCCAGAGAGGCTAACTTAACATTTACTATTATCATATTTTGATAAAATAGGTTTTCAATGATGGTGGGCTTATTGAATGATACTATGACCTTTTACTTAACATTTCAAACTGTAATTTGTAGTAGAAACCATATCCTCTCATTGGAATGATCAAAATAGCATTTTGAGAGAAGTAAATACCAACTAGCTTCCTATTTTTTGAACTTTATCACCAAACATCATTTTGCTATATCAATAAGTTCATACCATAATGAAATTGGATCAACTCTTATTGCACTGTTCATTCTGCTTCAGTAACATGATCTGACAGTCAAAAAACATTATTCTTCTTTAACCAAGCCCTGAACTTTAATATTTCTTAGCCACTTTATAAACATATTATTCCACATGTTCTATAATGCAACATTTCCACCAGTCTCCCTAAATGATTACTAATACATAAGTACAAATAGTAATAAATAAGATAGGAGGATGGGTTGTATAAGTTTGCTAATTACCCAGCCCCTGGCATTGTAATGAGTTGAGATGGTATAGCTTAGTATCACATTTCTCCTGGGGTTTAATTAATTTGCCCAAAAATATGACCCCTGGGATTACCTTATAGCTACTATTATATCTGGAATTAGATATTATTTCCATTTTTAAAACTATGCTAAATAGCAGAGGTTAATATAAAATAGTCCTGCCCTGGGAGTTTTGCTGAGTGTCATGTTCACATGACCAACAGAATATATGTCAGGAGGATCCTTTCTAACACTATAGCTTAACATAAATACCCAAAGTGACCTGTGCTGGTAGTAGAGACTACCTCATCTGATAGAAGATCAACATGACTCATAATTAAGTTATCTATTTTCTGTTAATGATGCCCATATAGACAGTGTCTGCATCAGTTAACCCAGAAGGTTAGTGGTGAGGTTTAGTTTGGCAAGGGTGTAGAGTTTAATTTTTTTTCTCCTTTCCTTTCACCTGGCAGTTAGTGCAGATGCTTACAGCTATGAACTGTTAATGAACAGCTTCATGTGATGCAGAGTTTGATTCTCACAGTCTCCATTTGCCTATCAAGTACATTTCAGGAAGTCACTTAACCAGATAGCAGTATGGAAATTGGACTAGGCTCTGAATGGTCTTCTAGACTGTATGCCTAACCTGACTCAGAGTTCACAAATCCTTTTTGTTCCTCTGCAAAATCATGACGAACAGTAATTGTGCAGTCATCCACTATACAATTCCACTACCAACATAGTTCCTGCTAATTCCCATGTACAAACTTAGCTGTCAACATGGATGCCCTATAGTTAAATGACGATATTATCTAAACCAAAAAGTGGGAGAGGAGATGTCTAAATTCACATTTTGCATTCTTACTAGTATTTGTACATTACTATTTGTTATTATCATTTCACTGAATAGTGGTCGGTGGCAAAACTGAAAAGAAAGGAAATTGCTATGCATTTTCTGGCTATTTTGTTTTATTGTTTTTGTTTGCTAAACTCTATTTCTTGTTTAAACTTCTTTGAAACATTATTAATTCATTTACAACTAGTAGCTGTGGAATGTTATACCTCCAGAAGCCTGCAGATATCCTTACATCCATAAATACATTTAAAAATATAAGCAAAAAGAAAACCTAACAATTTATAAAGGATGCAACTGATCAAAGCAATGAATTTCAAAAAATGTTTTCCTTTCCGCTGATTATGCAGCATAGATGTTGTATATATAAGGAAAGAAGGGCTTGTCAGCTAAGTCTTTCTCTAAGGAACATGATCCATACCAATGGAGGGCATGGATTTTTGGGGTGCATATCCCTGTATGGGCATAAAAAAAGCACAGCTATATCTATCAGAAAACAAACAATGACTGGCAAGAATATAAATATGCATTTGTGTAGACATAACTAAAAAAAATGACATAACTGATCTATATGAAAACGTATATGTAATGTATAACTGTAAACCCCTCAACAAACAACATAATGACAAACCTCACTAAGGATGAAGAAATGTGCAACCACAGAATCATCATTCATCAGCTTTCAGCTTTTCCCGTTAGGGGTCGCCACAGCAGATCATCTCTTTCCATTTCTTCCTATCCTCTGCATCTTGCTCTGTCACACCAACCGCCTGCATGTCCTCTCTCACCACGTCCATAAACCTTATCTTAGGCCTTCCTCTTTTCCTCTTACCTGGCAGCTCTATCCTTAGCATCTTTTTCCCAATATACCCATCATCCCTCCTCAGCACATGTCCAAACCAATGCAATCTCATCTCTCTTGCTTTGTCTCCAAACTGTCCAACATGAGCTGACCCTCTAATATACTGATTCCTAATCCTATCCATCCTAGTCACACCGAGTGCAAATCTTAACATCTTTAACTCTGCCACCTCCAGCTCTGACTCCTGCCTTTTTGTCAATGCCATTGTCTCCAACCCATACAACATAGCTGGTCTCACTATCCTCTTGTAGACCTTCCCTTTCACTCTTACTGGTACCTGTCTGTCACAAATCACTCCTGACACTCTTCTCCGCCTATTCCACCCTGCCTGTACTCTCTTCTTCGCCTCTCTTCCACATTCACCATTACTCTGAACTGTTGATCCCAAGTACTTAAACTCGTCCACCTTTACCAACTCTACTCCCTGCATCCTCACCATTCCTCTACCCTCCCTCTCATTTAAACACATATATTCTGTCTTAGCCCTGCTGACCTTCATTCCTCTGCTCTCTAGAGCATATCTCCACCTCTCCAGATTCTCCTCAACCTGATTCCTACTGTCACTACAGATCACAATGTCATCTACAAACATCATAGTCCACGGGGCCTTCTGTCTGATCTCATCTGTCAACCTGTCCATCACCACTGCAAATAAGAAAGGACTCAGAGCTGATCCTTGATGTAATCCCACCTCCAACTTAAACAAATCTGTCACTCCCACTGCAGTCCTCACCACTGTCACACTACCCTCGTACATATCCTGAACCACTCTTACATACTTCTCTGCCACTCCCGACTTCCTCATACAATACCACAACTCTTCTCTAGGCTGAGAATTGAACCAGAGAACCTCTTGCTGTGAGGCAATAGTGCTACCACCATACCACTGCACTGTCCAATATAAATAAAACATATCTAAATACATGCAAATCATAATGCAATGCAACCACAGAATAGATAGCAGTATTAATAATGAATCAAGTGTATGAAATGAAAATGTTACCAGTTGGGATAACTTTTGTTTATGTCATACATATGCAATAAGCTTATCACAATTTTCGTCTAAAATTTTACCCTCACATTGTTACATGTAATATAAAACTGTTCTCACATGTATTTACATTCTCAGAAAAATGTTGCTATAAATGCATATCACATTAGATGAGGATCCTTCAAATAAAACTGCTATACCTTCTATACCAACATAAGATCCGCGGTGGTGGTGCTGCAGTAGCATTGTCACCTCACAGTAAGACGCTGTCCGATTTGATTCTCAGCTAGAGCATCTTCTGTGTGGAGTCATGCATGAATGGGCGTACCTTCATTGAAGGTTGTGCATCAGGGCCGGTAACTCAGCACGTAAAAATCAACTACCGATCATTAGCGTGCTGGAGTTCCGCTGTGGTGACCCCTAACCGGGAAAAGCCGAAAGACACAACAACAACCTTCTATACCAACACAAATGGACTGCAGACATCATACAATATTATCTGAAAATAGCTATTACAACTCTTTAACCATTAATTGTAAAGAAACATTACATATGTTGACAGGATTTGTATTAAAGTTCAACAAAAGTAATGCAACTGCACCATTCAAACAGCAGTATCTTAAGTAGGTGAATTTGAGCAGTCGCCCCTACTAAGATACAGGTCCCTTAGCCCCAGGATGTGCTTATATAGTGCATATTAACACCTCTGGACATGGTGAATATGTAAATCAGGTGTCAGCTCATTATTTGTTATGAATCACACAATCTGCTTAAAGCACTGAGCATGTAAACATAGTGTGAGGACCTACAAGATGTCATGCATACATCCTAGCAGTACAAGAGCAAGTATAGAGAAGTGGGCCTTGCTAAGGTTTTGTAAGTATGACTCATTAGCAGTAGTTCATGAATAATTAGGTGTTTAACACTTCTTCCACTTTGATGTACACTTACAGAGGATGTGTTGGGAAGAATTCACTTACAAAAGGAGTTTGAGATTACAAGCAGTGGTGATGCAGTGGTAGCATTGTTGCTTCACAGCAAGAGGTTCTCCCGTTCGA